>NW_027332217.1:15995000-16007521 GCF_041222505.1 Epargyreus clarus
TACTCACAGGCTCTCTGTATAGCCAGCATTTCTGCTTGGTACACAGAAGAGCTGCCATGCAATTTAAACTTTTTGGTGAGTTTATTGCCGTTAGGAAGATGGACAACAAATGCAGCACCGACGAGGCCATCGTGTCTACTCCCATCTGTGTAGATGTTGGTAGTATTTGTCGTAATTAGTTTCGACAACTCAGTTTGGGTGGATACGCTTTCAAAAGTGATATTTATTCTTTTGGCCGGGTGTAGTAATGTAGAAGGATGCGCGGGACTGTCGTATGTTATGTCGTGAGGTAGGTATTTACAAGTCGTTCTTCTTTTAGTCAATTGAATTTCGGCAATTTCTTTGATTTTTAAATCTAAGGGGGTGAAGTCAGCGAGGGCAATAGCTGCTGTGGCGGAGATAGTTCTGAATCCGCGAATGGTTTTGATAGCAAAACCCCTCTGAAGGGATCTAAGACCATTGCGAACCATTTCATACTTGGTGGCGGAACACCAAATTTCAGCAGCATAAGTGACAATTGGTTCAATGACATTATTATATATTATAGCTATATTATCGGAATGTATGCCCCAAGTGGGCCGGACAAACATGCTAAGCTTCTGATAAATTTTTTGTGCTCTGATAATACTATTGTTAACATGTTTGATGAATTTTAAGTTTTTGTCGATAGTAACTCCGAGGTATTTAATTTCATTTGAGAATGAGATACGAATATTATTTAAATAAATCTTACTCTTTGCAGCCCGAGATGTGAATGAAATTGCTTGGGTTTTGTTTGCCGCGAATTCTAATTTAACACTATTACCCCATTTAGTGATGACACTCAGAGCATCATTTGCGTCAGATTCGAGTTTAGTGATGCTGTTTGCAGATACAATAAGTAAAAGGTCATCTGCGTATGCCTGTAAATGACAAGTTGCAGGAAGCTCTATGTTGAGGAGTTCATCGAGAATGATATTCCAAAATATCGGCCCCAGAACCGACCCCTGTATACAACCGCGGGACAAAGATCTACTAACCATGGCATCCGCATAATTCAGAGTGACGGTTCTGTTGTCGATATAACTGGTTACTATTTTATATATATTCAAGGGGCAGTTAATCTCATGGAGCCTGTTCAACAATGCAGGCCACCAAGCATGATCAAAAGCCCCCTTTATATCTAGAGATATGCCAATGACCAAATTTCCACTGCGTTTACCGTAGTTAATATGTTTTATAGCCTCAGCTAACGCATCATTGGTTGACTTCTGCTCTCTGAAGCCGTATTGTTGATTATGTAGGTTATTTGTGACATTTAGATGATATATAAGTCTGCGTGCAATGAGCTTTTCTAGAACTTTTCCAAAGATGTCGAGTAGCCCAATGGGTCGATAGGAAGAAATGTCATTGTAGTCAAGTTTATTGGGTTTTGGCACGGTTTTAATAAAAGCCTTTTTCCAGGCAGTAGGGAAATGTGAGAGGTGAAGGCACTGATTCATAAGACATGTGAGTAATTCGGGAGAAGTTTCCATAAACTTGGAACATATGTCTGCTGTTAAATGATCGGGGCCAGGGGCCTTTTGAGGGTTCATAGATAGCATACTGTCCCTGACCTCTTCCAATGTGAAGTCCACATCATTGGGTGTCTTCGGATATGTGGCTGCTTTTAACCTAATGCTTTTTTGAATAGGTAGAAGGTCGGGGGTGTCAGTAGGGTAAAATTTATCCAATAATGCACTGGCAGATTCACAACTGGTAGTGGTAAAAATGTTATTTCCTAAATTAAGTGTGGTGGGAGGAGTAGGTTGAGGTGATTGTTTTAAGAGTCTATTAGTTAAAGTCCAAACGTCTTCTTTACCCTGTCTACTACAAAAGTTCCTGAAATGTTCTGTGGAGGCTTTGGATAGGGCTAGTTTGTATTCTTCTTTGGCATTTTGTTTTTCTATTATGATGTTTTCTAATGATTTTCTACTCTTTTTCAGGTCTTGCAGGCGATGGTGAAGGAAGACGACTTTCTTCTTCAAGAGCTCCAGTTCGTCACTCCACCAGGGAATGGTAAGTATTTTATTTCTTTTAACTTTTAGTGTTTTGTTGCAGACTTTATGAATGTTGCAGGTAAGTGTATTTATAAACGTGTCTAATTCATTTGTGTTAAGTGTTTTAATTGCAGAAGCGTCGAGGGAGGGATTTTCGAGTTCTCGCTTAAATAATTCTTTAACCAGGTTCCAGTCTGCCCCTGTTGTATTATACCGGTAAGTAGTTATTATTTTGTTACGGCTCAGTTTCTTTCTATCTATGTTTAGAACGAACTCTATGGCATGATGTTCAGAAGTGGGACATGCATCGTGATTTATTCTCCAGTGTTGAATTTGAGATGACGTGAAGTCTGAAGCAATGGTGAGGTCGATTATCGATGATCTTGAAATGCCTGAGGTATATGTCTCAAATGTGGGATAATTATCAATGTTACATATAGTGAGGTTATGCGCTGTGATGAGTTCAAAGACTTCACGGCCTCTTTTGTTGGAGGTGGGTGAACCCCAGATCTGATGCCACCCGTTGAAATCACCACATATTATGGCATGAGAATTATTAATTTGCTGGAAGAGAAGGTCTAAATTGTTAAGTGTATTATTATCATCAGTTTTGGGTTCGATATAGACGGAAACTATATAGAGTTTATTGGAATTATATAAAAGTTGTACTGTACTTATATTGGGATTTGAGAAGTTTGTAACGCCGATAGCGGCTCCCAATCCAGATTTTATGGCAACGACAGCTTTGACGCGTTGATCGGTGGTAAATTGGAATAGATTATAACCGGGAATATTTTTCATGGTGTTTTTGTTGCCGACATATGGTTCCGATATAAATACAATATCATAATCATGTTTGGTGCAATATTGTATAAGTTCTTTCTCGCTGATGTAGCTTCTGCCTAAGTTGCATTGAATGAGTTTAAGGCTACTGTGGGATTGACTTTTTGTGTTATTTAGGTGCTTATGCTGTCGTTGCTATAATCCGTAGTCAATCCTCCCGATCACCCTGCTCCTCATAGCCTCACGGACCGGGCATCTGTTCGAGGTGGCAGAGTGTTTGGTGTCGGAAGATGTGTGGAGCCTCTTGTCCCTGTTGACACAGTTGCTGCAGCTGGCCATCTCGGTGTTATTTTTGGAAGGGCACTTCTCCAATGTGTGGCCCTCTGCACCACAATGTGCGCAGTGAGTATCCTCCTTGGAGCAGTGCTTCCTCAGATGGCCGAACTGCAAACAACTGTAACATTGCAACAGGGGCACAAATTCTTCAACGTGGACCTTCTGGTGGTCCACGTTGAGTCTGCCCAGTTCAACAATCTTCCTCCACACGGGAGGAGAGGCCAGGAGTACAGCGTTATACAATTTCTCACTCTTGTTGTTTCTGACGAATCGAAATTGTAAGTCCTCCGCGGCAGGCCGCAGCAGGCCCACCTCGGGGTTCTGCTGGATTATTAACTTAATCAATTCGTCAGTTGTGGTCTGTTTTGCGATGCCCTTAAGTATGACCATCGGTCTCAGTTTTCGCGATGGTTCAGCGCGTATTTCAGCGGTGGTGGTCTCGAGGCGCTTTAGAGTCTCATCGCGCTGAACCACCGAGTCAAATTCCACCCGGAGCCGATTTTTACCGACCGGTTGGATGCCGGCGGGCGCGTAGGTGGTCTCCTTAAAACTTATTCCCTTTCGCCACTGCTCGGCAACTTCCTTTCTATTTTTGTCTTCAGATGTTGGGTAAATAATCAGAGATGGCTTGGTTTTAGGTTTAGTGACTATGGAGGAGCTGGGGGTCTTGGAAGAGGCTATTTGAGCATAGGTCGGGGCGTGCGCGGGAGCGGAAACTTTGCTGATCTCTGGGCGGCTCAACCTTGAAATTTCCTCCTTTATCGTGTCTGCAATGGCTGCCTTGACATCGCCCAACACACCAGACTGTTCTACGGACACCATCGTCTCGCGTGAGAGCGTCTCAATCTCTTTTGCTAGATTAACAATGAGCTTCTTATTTTCAGACGAGACGCTCTTGCCGGATGTTATGGCGAAAACTATGCGGCGAGAGAGGTGCTGTATTTTAGTGAGTCTATCTGTGTTGCTGCCAAGGCCAGTTTGTGGTATATCAGAGATTTGTTGCTGTATGACAGCATCAAATAGTGCGTCCGAGGCAGTTTCAGATGTACTTGCCATGGTAAAGTTTATAAACAATTAACTGGTAAAATATAAAACAGAAACTAAATTTGAGTAATGACTAAGTTTGGGAGGAAAACAGGAGGCCAAAAAGACTCGATTCCGCAGATCTGAAAAAATTCGGGTCGCGGAGCCGAATCTCGTCCACCTAAGGTGTTACGATAAAGGGTGGGTGGGCTATTGCAACGGAGCTATTAATGCAAAAATGGAAGAAATCTAACGAGGGGGGGCCAAGAAATATGCGAAAAACTGATTTCAAAAAGTGCAAAAATTAAGAATTCGATTAATTTGAAAAATATTTATCTGACAGAAGAAAATGAGGTATCCGGTGAAAGGTTAGAGAGAGACGAATCCGAGGACACCAAAAATGTTGAGATGCGACGAAGGAATACGGAGAAAATGGCTTTCAAAATTGAAGAGAGTATCGGTTAGGTTAGGTTAGGTTAGGTTAGGTTAGGTTAGGTTAGGTTAGGTTAGGTTAGGTTAGGTTAGGTTAGGTTAGGTTAGGTTAGGTTAGGTTAGGTTAGGTTAGGTTAGGTTAGGTTAGGTTAGGTTAGGTTAGGTTAGGTTAGGTTAGGTTAGGTTAGGTTAGGTTAGGTTAGGTTAGGTTAGGTTAGGTTAGGTTAGGTTAGGTTAGGTTAGGTTAGGTTAGGTTAGGTTAGGTTAGGTTAGGTTAGGTTAGGTTAGGTTAGGTTAGGTTAGGTTAGGTTAGGTTAGGTTAGGTTAGGTTAGGTTAGGTTAGGTTAGGTTAGGTTAGGTTAGGTTAGGTTAGGTTAGGTTAGGTTAGGTTAGGTTAGGTTAGGTTAGGTTAGGTTAGGTTAGGTTAGGTTAGGTTAGGTTAGGTTAGGTTAGGTTAGGTTAGGTTAGGTTAGGTTAGGTTAGGTTAGGTTAGGTTAGGTTAGGTTAGGTTAGGTTAGGTTAGGTTAGGTTAGGTTAGGTTAGGTTAGGTTAGGTTAGGTTAGGTTAGGTTAGGTTAGGTTAGGTTAGGTTAGGTTAGGTTAGGTTAGGTTAGGTTAGGTTAGGTTAGGTTAGGTTAGGTTAGGTTAGGTTAGGTTAGGTTAGGTTAGGTTAGGTTAGGTTAGGTTAGGTTAGGTTAGGTTAGGTTAGGTTAGGTTAGGTTAGGTTAGGTTAGGTTAGGTTAGGTTAGGTTAGGTTAGGTTAGGTTAGGTTAGGTTAGGTTAGGTTAGGTTAGGTTAGGTTAGGTTAGGTTAGGTTAGGTTAGGTTAGGTTAGGTTAGGTTAGGTTAGGTTAGGTTAGGTTAGGTTAGGTTAGGTTAGGTTAGGTTAGGTTAGGTTAGGTTAGGTTAGGTTAGGTTAGGTTAGGTTAGGTTAGGTTAGGTTAGGTTAGGTTAGGTTAGGTTAGGTTAGGTTAGGTTAGGTTAGGTTAGGTTAGGTTAGGTTAGGTTAGGTTAGGTTAGGTTAGGTTAGGTTAGGTTAGGTTAGGTTAGGTTAGGTTAGGTTAGGTTAGGTTAGGTTAGGTTAGGTTAGGTTAGGTTAGGTTAGGTTAGGTTAGGTTAGGTTAGGTTAGGTTAGGTTAGGTTAGGTTAGGTTAGGTTAGGTTAGGTTAGGTTAGGTTAGGTTAGGTTAGGTTAGGTTAGGTTAGGTTAGGTTAGGTTAGGTTAGGTTAGGTTAGGTTAGGTTAGGTTAGGTTAGGTTAGGTTAGGTTAGGTTAGGTTAGGTTAGGTTAGGTTAGGTTAGGTTAGGTTAGGTTAGGTTAGGTTAGGTTAGGTTAGGTTAGGTTAGGTTAGGTTAGGTTAGGTTAGGTTAGGTTAGGTTAGGTTAGGTTAGGTTAGGTTAGGTTAGGTTAGGTTAGGTTAGGTTAGGTTAGGTTAGGTTAGGTTAGGTTAGGTTAGGTTAGGTTAGGTTAGGTTAGGTTAGGTTAGGTTAGGTTAGGTTAGGTTAGGTTAGGTTAGGTTAGGTTAGGTTAGGTTAGGTTAGGTTAGGTTAGGTTAGGTTAGGTTAGGTTAGGTTAGGTTAGGTTAGGTTAGGTTAGGTTAGGTTAGGTTAGGTTAGGTTAGGTTAGGTTAGGTTAGGTTAGGTTAGGTTAGGTTAGGTTAGGTTAGGTTAGGTTAGGTTAGGTTAGGTTAGGTTAGGTTAGGTTAGGTTAGGTTAGGTTAGGTTAGGTTAGGTTAGGTTAGGTTAGGTTAGGTTAGGTTAGGTTAGGTTAGGTTAGGTTAGGTTAGGTTAGGTTAGGTTAGGTTAGGTTAGGTTAGGTTAGGTTAGGTTAGGTTAGGTTAGGTTAGGTTAGGTTAGGTTAGGTTAGGTTAGGTTAGGTTAGGTTAGGTTAGGTTAGGTTAGGTTAGGTTAGGTTAGGTTAGGTTAGGTTAGGTTAGGTTAGGTTAGGTTAGGTTAGGTTAGGTTAGGTTAGGTTAGGTTAGGTTAGGTTAGGTTAGGTTAGGTTAGGTTAGGTTAGGTTAGGTTAGGTTAGGTTAGGTTAGGTTAGGTTAGGTTAGGTTAGGTTAGGTTAGGTTAGGTTAGGTTAGGTTAGGTTAGGTTAGGTTAGGTTAGGTTAGGTTAGGTTAGGTTAGGTTAGGTTAGGTTAGGTTAGGTTAGGTTAGGTTAGGTTAGGTTAGGTTAGGTTAGGTTAGGTTAGGTTAGGTTAGGTTAGGTTAGGTTAGGTTAGGTTAGGTTAGGTTAGGTTAGGTTAGGTTAGGTTAGGTTAGGTTAGGTTAGGTTAGGTTAGGTTAGGTTAGGTTAGGTTAGGTTAGGTTAGGTTAGGTTAGGTTAGGTTAGGTTAGGTTAGGTTAGGTTAGGTTAGGTTAGGTTAGGTTAGGTTAGGTTAGGTTAGGTTAGGTTAGGTTAGGTTAGGTTAGGTTAGGTTAGGTTAGGTTAGGTTAGGTTAGGTTAGGTTAGGTTAGGTTAGGTTAGGTTAGGTTAGGTTAGGTTAGGTTAGGTTAGGTTAGGTTAGGTTAGGTTAGGTTAGGTTAGGTTAGGTTAGGTTAGGTTAGGTTAGGTTAGGTTAGGTTAGGTTAGGTTAGGTTAGGTTAGGTTAGGTTAGGTTAGGTTAGGTTAGGTTAGGTTAGGTTAGGTTAGGTTAGGTTAGGTTAGGTTAGGTTAGGTTAGGTTAGGTTAGGTTAGGTTAGGTTAGGTTAGGTTAGGTTAGGTTAGGTTAGGTTAGGTTAGGTTAGGTTAGGTTAGGTTAGGTTAGGTTAGGTTAGGTTAGGTTAGGTTAGGTTAGGTTAGGTTAGGTTAGGTTAGGTTAGGTTAGGTTAGGTTAGGTTAGGTTAGGTTAGGTTAGGTTAGGTTAGGTTAGGTTAGGTTAGGTTAGGTTAGGTTAGGTTAGGTTAGGTTAGGTTAGGTTAGGTTAGGTTAGGTTAGGTTAGGTTAGGTTAGGTTAGGTTAGGTTAGGTTAGGTTAGGTTAGGTTAGGTTAGGTTAGGTTAGGTTAGGTTAGGTTAGGTTAGGTTAGGTTAGGTTAGGTTAGGTTAGGTTAGGTTAGGTTAGGTTAGGTTAGGTTAGGTTAGGTTAGGTTAGGTTAGGTTAGGTTAGGTTAGGTTAGGTTAGGTTAGGTTAGGTTAGGTTAGGTTAGGTTAGGTTAGGTTAGGTTAGGTTAGGTTAGGTTAGGTTAGGTTAGGTTAGGTTAGGTTAGGTTAGGTTAGGTTAGGTTAGGTTAGGTTAGGTTAGGTTAGGTTAGGTTAGGTTAGGTTAGGTTAGGTTAGGTTAGGTTAGGTTAGGTTAGGTTAGGTTAGGTTAGGTTAGGTTAGGTTAGGTTAGGTTAGGTTAGGTTAGGTTAGGTTAGGTTAGGTTAGGTTAGGTTAGGTTAGGTTAGGTTAGGTTAGGTTAGGTTAGGTTAGGTTAGGTTAGGTTAGGTTAGGTTAGGTTAGGTTAGGTTAGGTTAGGTTAGGTTAGGTTAGGTTAGGTTAGGTTAGGTTAGGTTAGGTTAGGTTAGGTTAGGTTAGGTTAGGTTAGGTTAGGTTAGGTTAGGTTAGGTTAGGTTAGGTTAGGTTAGGTTAGGTTAGGTTAGGTTAGGTTAGGTTAGGTTAGGTTAGGTTAGGTTAGGTTAGGTTAGGTTAGGTTAGGTTAGGTTAGGTTAGGTTAGGTTAGGTTAGGTTAGGTTAGGTTAGGTTAGGTTAGGTTAGGTTAGGTTAGGTTAGGTTAGGTTAGGTTAGGTTAGGTTAGGTTAGGTTAGGTTAGGTTAGGTTAGGTTAGGTTAGGTTAGGTTAGGTTAGGTTAGGTTAGGTTAGGTTAGGTTGGTTAGGTTAGGTTAGGTTAGGTTAGGTTAGGTTAGGTTAGGTTAGGTTAGGTTAGGTTAGGTTAGGTTAGGTTAGGTTAGGTTAGGTTAGGTTAGGTTAGGTTAGGTTAGGTTAGGTTAGGTTAGGTTAGGTTAGGTTAGGTTAGGTTAGGTTAGGTTAGGTTAGGTTAGGTTAGGTTAGGTTAGGTTAGGTTAGGTTAGGTTAGGTTAGGTTAGGTTAGGTTAGGTTAGGTTAGGTTAGGTTAGGTTAGGTTAGGTTAGGTTAGGTTAGGTTAGGTTAGGTTAGGTTAGGTTAGGTTAGGTTAGGTTAGGTTAGGTTAGGTTAGGTTAGGTTAGGTTAGGTTAGGTTAGGTTAGGTTAGGTTAGGTTAGGTTAGGTTAGGTTAGGTTAGGTTAGGTTAGGTTAGGTTAGGTTAGGTTAGGTTAGGTTAGGTTAGGTTAGGTTAGGTTAGGTTAGGTTAGGTTAGGTTAGGTTAGGTTAGGTTAGGTTAGGTTAGGTTAGGTTAGGTTAGGTTAGGTTAGGTTAGGTTAGGTTAGGTTAGGTTAGGTTAGGTTAGGTTAGGTTAGGTTAGGTTAGGTTAGGTTAGGTTAGGTTAGGTTAGGTTAGGTTAGGTTAGGTTAGGTTAGGTTAGGTTAGGTTAGGTTAGGTTAGGTTAGGTTAGGTTAGGTTAGGTTAGGTTAGGTTAGGTTAGGTTAGGTTAGGTTAGGTTAGGTTAGGTTAGGTTAGGTTAGGTTAGGTTAGGTTAGGTTAGGTTAGGTTAGGTTAGGTTAGGTTAGGTTAGGTTAGGTTAGGTTAGGTTAGGTTAGGTTAGGTTAGGTTAGGTTAGGTTAGGTTAGGTTAGGTTAGGTTAGGTTAGGTTAGGTTAGGTTAGGTTAGGTTAGGTTAGGTTAGGTTAGGTTAGGTTAGGTTAGGTTAGGTTAGGTTAGGTTAGGTTAGGTTAGGTTAGGTTAGGTTAGGTTAGGTTAGGTTAGGTTAGGTTAGGTTAGGTTAGGTTAGGTTAGGTTAGGTTAGGTTAGGTTAGGTTAGGTTAGGTTAGGTTAGGTTAGGTTAGGTTAGGTTAGGTTAGGTTAGGTTAGGTTAGGTTAGGTTAGGTTAGGTTAGGTTAGGTTAGGTTAGGTTAGGTTAGGTTAGGTTAGGTTAGGTTAGGTTAGGTTAGGTTAGGTTAGGTTAGGTTAGGTTAGGTTAGGTTAGGTTAGGTTAGGTTAGGTTAGGTTAGGTTAGGTTAGGTTAGGTTAGGTTAGGTTAGGTTAGGTTAGGTTAGGTTAGGTTAGGTTAGGTTAGGTTAGGTTAGGTTAGGTTAGGTTAGGTTAGGTTAGGTTAGGTTAGGTTAGGTTAGGTTAGGTTAGGTTAGGTTAGGTTAGGTTAGGTTAGGTTAGGTTAGGTTAGGTTAGGTTAGGTTAGGTTAGGTTAGGTTAGGTTAGGTTAGGTTAGGTTAGGTTAGGTTAGGTTAGGTTAGGTTAGGTTAGGTTAGGTTAGGTTAGGTTAGGTTAGGTTAGGTTAGGTTAGGTTAGGTTAGGTTAGGTTAGGTTAGGTTAGGTTAGGTTAGGTTAGGTTAGGTTAGGTTAGGTTAGGTTAGGTTAGGTTAGGTTAGGTTAGGTTAGGTTAGGTTAGGTTAGGTTAGGTTAGGTTAGGTTAGGTTAGGTTAGGTTAGGTTAGGTTAGGTTAGGTTAGGTTAGGTTAGGTTAGGTTAGGTTAGGTTAGGTTAGGTTAGGTTAGGTTAGGTTAGGTTAGGTTAGGTTAGGTTAGGTTAGGTTAGGTTAGGTTAGGTTAGGTTAGGTTAGGTTAGGTTAGGTTAGGTTAGGTTAGGTTAGGTTAGGTTAGGTTAGGTTAGGTTAGGTTAGGTTAGGTTAGGTTAGGTTAGGTTAGGTTAGGTTAGGTTAGGTTAGGTTAGGTTAGGTTAGGTTAGGTTAGGTTAGGTTAGGTTAGGTTAGGTTAGGTTAGGTTAGGTTAGGTTAGGTTAGGTTAGGTTAGGTTAGGTTAGGTTAGGTTAGGTTAGGTTAGGTTAGGTTAGGTTAGGTTAGGTTAGGTTAGGTTAGGTTAGGTTAGGTTAGGTTAGGTTAGGTTAGGTTAGGTTAGGTTAGGTTAGGTTAGGTTAGGTTAGGTTAGGTTAGGTTAGGTTAGGTTAGGTTAGGTTAGGTTAGGTTAGGTTAGGTTAGGTTAGGTTAGGTTAGGTTAGGTTAGGTTAGGTTAGGTTAGGTTAGGTTAGGTTAGGTTAGGTTAGGTTAGGTTAGGTTAGGTTAGGTTAGGTTAGGTTAGGTTAGGTTAGGTTAGGTTAGGTTAGGTTAGGTTAGGTTAGGTTAGGTTAGGTTAGGTTAGGTTAGGTTAGGTTAGGTTAGGTTAGGTTAGGTTAGGTTAGGTTAGGTTAGGTTAGGTTAGGTTAGGTTAGGTTAGGTTAGGTTAGGTTAGGTTAGGTTAGGTTAGGTTAGGTTAGGTTAGGTTAGGTTAGGTTAGGTTAGGTTAGGTTAGGTTAGGTTAGGTTAGGTTAGGTTAGGTTAGGTTAGGTTAGGTTAGGTTAGGTTAGGTTAGGTTAGGTTAGGTTAGGTTAGGTTAGGTTAGGTTAGGTTAGGTTAGGTTAGGTTAGGTTAGGTTAGGTTAGGTTAGGTTAGGTTAGGTTAGGTTAGGTTAGGTTAGGTTAGGTTAGGTTAGGTTAGGTTAGGTTAGGTTAGGTTAGGTTAGGTTAGGTTAGGTTAGGTTAGGTTAGGTTAGGTTAGGTTAGGTTAGGTTAGGTTAGGTTAGGTTAGGTTAGGTTAGGTTAGGTTAGGTTAGGTTAGGTTAGGTTAGGTTAGGTTAGGTTAGGTTAGGTTAGGTTAGGTTAGGTTAGGTTAGGTTAGGTTAGGTTAGGTTAGGTTAGGTTAGGTTAGGTTAGGTTAGGTTAGGTTAGGTTAGGTTAGGTTAGGTTAGGTTAGGTTAGGTTAGGTTAGGTTAGGTTAGGTTAGGTTAGGTTAGGTTAGGTTAGGTTAGGTTAGGTTAGGTTAGGTTAGGTTAGGTTAGGTTAGGTTAGGTTAGGTTAGGTTAGGTTAGGTTAGGTTAGGTTAGGTTAGGTTAGGTTAGGTTAGGTTAGGTTAGGTTAGGTTAGGTTAGGTTAGGTTAGGTTAGGTTAGGTTAGGTTAGGTTAGGTTAGGTTAGGTTAGGTTAGGTTAGGTTAGGTTAGGTTAGGTTAGGTTAGGTTAGGTTAGGTTAGGTTAGGTTAGGTTAGGTTAGGTTAGGTTAGGTTAGGTTAGGTTAGGTTAGGTTAGGTTAGGTTAGGTTAGGTTAGGTTAGGTTAGGTTAGGTTAGGTTAGGTTAGGTTAGGTTAGGTTAGGTTAGGTTAGGTTAGGTTAGGTTAGGTTAGGTTAGGTTAGGTTAGGTTAGGTTAGGTTAGGTTAGGTTAGGTTAGGTTAGGTTAGGTTAGGTTAGGTTAGGTTAGGTTAGGTTAGGTTAGGTTAGGTTAGGTTAGGTTAGGTTAGGTTAGGTTAGGTTAGGTTAGGTTAGGTTAGGTTAGGTTAGGTTAGGTTAGGTTAGGTTAGGTTAGGTTAGGTTAGGTTAGGTTAGGTTAGGTTAGGTTAGGTTAGGTTAGGTTAGGTTAGGTTAGGTTAGGTTAGGTTAGGTTAGGTTAGGTTAGGTTAGGTTAGGTTAGGTTAGGTTAGGTTAGGTTAGGTTAGGTTAGGTTAGGTTAGGTTAGGTTAGGTTAGGTTAGGTTAGGTTAGGTTAGGTTAGGTTAGGTTAGGTTAGGTTAGGTTAGGTTAGGTTAGGTTAGGTTAGGTTAGGTTAGGTTAGGTTAGGTTAGGTTAGGTTAGGTTAGGTTAGGTTAGGTTAGGTTAGGTTAGGTTAGGTTAGGTTAGGTTAGGTTAGGTTAGGTTAGGTTAGGTTAGGTTAGGTTAGGTTAGGTTAGGTTAGGTTAGGTTAGGTTAGGTTAGGTTAGGTTAGGTTAGGTTAGGTTAGGTTAGGTTAGGTTAGGTTAGGTTAGGTTAGGTTAGGTTAGGTTAGGTTAGGTTAGGTTAGGTTAGGTTAGGTTAGGTTAGGTTAGGTTAGGTTAGGTTAGGTTAGGTTAGGTTAGGTTAGGTTAGGTTAGGTTAGGTTAGGTTAGGTTAGGTTAGGTTAGGTTAGGTTAGGTTAGGTTAGGTTAGGTTAGGTTAGGTTAGGTTAGGTTAGGTTAGGT
>NW_027332218.1:2500-10000 GCF_041222505.1 Epargyreus clarus
AACCTAACCTAACCTAACCGATCTTCATTTTAATTTCTAAAAATGGCCAGTACATCGCATGTGGCAACGGCTGACACATTTTTTGACGCACAGAACCAAATGCAGTCAGTGCAACAAATTGACGATGGATCCCAAATTAACCCCAACAGTGACACTGGACGGTTGGAGAAGATACAACATCTTTCTCGGCGTATAGTTTTCGCGGTGTCGGCAGGGAAAAGTGTGTCATCTGAGAATAAGAAACTTATTATTAGTCTCGCCAAGGAGATCGAGACACTCTCCGGGAAACAAAGGTGTCGGTAGAGCAAAGCAGCACGATGGTGGAGGTAAAAGCCACAATCGAAAATACAATCAAGACTGAGTTATCAAAATTAACAAAGATGACTAAACCGGCCCCGAGTAAGGAGGTGCCTGCCTCCTATGCACAAGTTGTTTCCTCTCGCAGCACCAGCCCCCCAAGACACCGAAACCAATCAGCAAACCATCTATCATCATCTACCCCACATCAGAAGATCAAAACCGTCAGGAAGTTGTCGATCAGTGGCGCAAAGGTATAAGCTTCAGAGACGTCAACTATGCGCCCGCTGGAGTCCAACCTGTCGGGAAAAATAGACTACGAGTTAATTTTGACACCAACGACCAGCGCGACGAGACCCTTAAGCGGTTAGAGTCTACAGACATCCGTGCAGAGGCGTCCCGTAGATTGAAACCTATGGTGATACTAAAGGGGATCTACAAGGAGACGCCTGCGGAAGAGCTAACGAAGCTCATTATTGGACAAAATGAGGAAATTGCGGCATTACAGCCAGATGCAGATGACATGCAGTTGAGGTTCCAGAGATCAAACAAAAACCAAAAATTATATAATGCTGTTCTTCTGACAGCGCCCAAGATCTGGAGGAAGATGGTGGAGCTGGGCAGGCTCAACGTAGACCACCAAAGGGTGCACGTGGAGGAATTCGTGCCGCTACTACAGTGTTTCAAATGTTTGCAATATGGGCACTTAAAGAAGTACTGTAGTAGCGACAGCGGCCCCTGCTCACACTGTGGCTCTGATGACCACACGTTCGCCACTTGCCCCTCCAAAAATAATAGTGATGCCGTAAGATGCTGTAACTGCAACAATCGTAATCAGAGATTAAATATCACAACAGATATTAGACACTCAGCCACTTCTAACAACTGTCCGCTCAAGGAGGCTATGCGGAACAGGGTCATCGGCAAGATAGATTATTCCGCATAGCAATTACTGAAAGTAATGCAGTGTAACGTTGATAGGAGCTATCAGAGCTACAACGAGTTTATTGACTATTTCATCTCACAGGATTATGCCATCGGGTTTGTCTGTGAGCCATATGTCGGCAACAATAACATAGTTAAAAGTATTCCAGGCTATGAAATACATCAGTTCTCGACCAACGACCGGGTCAAAGCTTGTGTCATTGTCAAGTCAGGTATAGCCGCGACATTGGGCATGTCTGAACACTCTTCTTCCAACCTGTGTATCGTCCAGCTGATCACTAAAGGCCGCAAGCTTTTCCTGGTATCTGTATATGTGGAGCCGAAGGTCGACGAAAACAGTACCTTGAATCGCTTGGAAATATTTCTAAAGGCCCAGGGACATGCCCAAATAGTTATAGGAGGTGACTTTAATGGCTGGCATCCAACATGGGGTTCTCTTAAAATGAACAAAAGAGGAACAGATGTCAGCTCATTAATAATGGCTCACGACCTGATCATTGGCAACACTGGCTCCACTCCGACATTCTCAACAATATCCCATGGCATAAATCGCAGCTCCATTATTGACGTTACGCTGTATTCTGACAGTATTGCGCGCTGCATACACAACTGGAGAGTCAACATTGACGCATGTCCCTCCAGCGAACATAACGCCATAGACTTTACAATTCATTTAGGACACATCGAATTATGCAAAAAGAAAAAACAGTCAACGTATAAATACTCCACTGAAGAAGCCAATTGGCCCACATTCAAAATTCATTTAAATAAATCATTCCAAGATAATCACATAGAAAATATATTAGTAGATTCTACAAATGAAGCGGAAATAGAAAAATATGTCTCACATATAACCAAATCAATTCAAGATGCATGCGACCAAACTTTTAAGCGCAAAAAATCACATCGTGTCCATATCCCTTGGTGGAACTCTGATTTAGATCATTTAAAGAAACAGGTAATCAAAATCCATCACAGAATTCAGGACCTTTTGCGATCAAAAAAGCCTATAGATAACGCAATATGCGAAAGAAACGAGCTCAAGGAAAAGTATGCATTGGCAATCAGAAAAACTTCCTCGGAACATTTTCGGAAATTCTGCAATAAACAGGGCAAAGAAAATGTCTGGTCCTTGACTAATAGACTTTTAAAGAACAGCCCACAACCGACACCCTGTTTAACCGTCTCTGTTGGTAACTCCAAACACACTTCTTCAACTACTGATACCGCTCACGCTTTACTTGACAAGTTTTATCCAGACGACACACCGGACATAACAGACAAGCAAATACATCTACGCATTCGAATGAATCAAATACCTGATACTCTGGATGACAGACCATTCACAGAGGAGGAGGTCATCGGATGTCTTGAGGCAATGAGCGCTAAAAAAGCCCCAGGATTAGACCACCTCACTGCAGATATCTGTTTGACTACAACAACTGAATTCACCGAAATAATAACCTATGTTATGAACAGATGCTTAGAATTAGCCTACTTTCCGAAGGAGTGGAAAACCGCTCACGTAATCATAATTCCTAAACCTAACAAGACAGACTACTCCGAAATATCATCTTATCGACCAATTGGCCTCATCAACATTTTTGGGAAATTATTAGAGAAATTAATCTGCAATAGACTAGCATACCATTTAGATAAAATAAATTTTTCCAATCCGTTGCAGTATGGTTTCAAGGAGCAGACGTCCACAGTCGATGCGCTAAAGAGAGCAATAGACACAATCAAAGAGGCTAAAAGTAATAAACAGTTGGTAATTGCTATTTCACTCGATATACAGGCTGCCTTTGACAATGCTTGGTGGCCAATTTTATTTAAGAGACTCCATCAGGCTAATTGTCCTAGGAACCTGTATAAGCTCATCCTAAATTATGTTCAAGACCGGCTTGTTTCTCTAAATTATGCAGACGTTACTGCAACCAAAGTAATGAGCAGGGGTTGCATTCAGGGCTCAGTCTGCGGCCCTCTGTTTTGGAACATCATCTTAGACGACTTGCTTGATATCAAGTTACCAGACGGATGTCATTTACAGGCATTCGCTGATGACGTCCTCCTTATCGTTGAAAGCAAAAAACCTGCAGACTTGGAATTATCAGCAAACAAGGCATTGGATCTAATTGTTAACTGGGGCAAGGGTGTCAAGTTAACATTTGGACCAAATAAAACCCAAATCATTGCTTTCACCCCCAAAGCCAAAGCAGCCAAAATAGTTATGGACGGTTTAGCATTAGCATTCGTAGACGAAATTAAGATATTGGGCATAATTATCGACAAAAATTTGAAGTTCATTCGTCATGTTAAGCATGTTATTGATAAATCCTTAAACATATACAAAAAGCTAGCTAGATTTGTAAGACCTACATGGGGGGCCCAACCCGATAATATTAGGACGATCTACAAGCAAGTTATTGAACCCACAATAACCTATGCTGCGGGTATCTGGGGATCAGCTGTTAAGTATGAGACTGTGAAGAACCAGCTTAGATCGATGCAAAGAGGCTTCGCATTAAAAATCATAAGATCATTTCGAACAGTCTCGGCCACAGCAGCCATTGCTCTGGCTCAGCTCACCCCGCTCCATCTAAAGATCAGCGAGGTAGAGGCGATGGAATTGGCCAAAGCCTTAGGTACCACGCCGCTACTGCCTGATGACATCTTCTTGGAGCGGTCAGTCAGAAGCTGTGATCTTCTACATCCTGCTGACAGGAAATGCATCAATTTTGTCTATGCCACCACTCAACAGGAAATCAACGACTGTTGCCCTCCGGGATGTACACCAATCTATACGGATGGCAGCAAAAATACCGAAGATGAAGTTGGTGCCGCCTTCGTAGCGTACAAAACGGGAGGCAATAAGGTCGTCAGGAAGTTTAAACTCCACAAAACCTGCTCTGTATATCAGGCTGAACTTCTAGCCATTCAGCACGCCTGTAACTGGGCTGCTCAGAACGAAATCATAGAAGTAGCTATTCTTACTGACTCATTATCGAGCCTCCAAGAAATCGCAAATAAAGACAGCACAAATTATGCTGTAGCGTCCATTCACAAATTTATCAAAGTAATCAATGACAGACAAGGCACAGTAGTCTTTATTTGGGTCAAATCACACATTGGCCTCGAAGGAAACGAGGAAGCTGATGAAGCTGCTAAGGCAGCTGCTGCAGCGCACAAGCCCTTTGAATTCACTAAGTTCCCTATCAGCTACCTTAAATATAAAATTAAATCTATGCATAAAGTGACTTCAGAGGAAATATTTAATTCCACAAGTCAGGGTGAACACACAAGAAAGATATGTCATAATTTAAAAACAATCCATAAAATTTTCGAAATCACAAAACCTTCATTTGAGCTGACCCAAATCTTGACGGGCCATGGGTATCATCTAGCCTACTTACATAGGTTTAAGATCAAAAGTACAGATCTCTGCCCCTGTGACTCTGTCACCCCTCAGACCATTCAGCACCTGTTAGAAGATTGTCCTAAATACCACACCTCACGTAACAACCACATATTTACATGTAACATAGGGAACATTAATAATCCATACGATCTTTCCGAAATAGCAGGCAACGAGAGATGCATAAAATCTTTTGAAAATCACGCTAAACAAATAATTAGCACGCTCAAAGAATTTAACAAAGATGTTATGTAAAACCTGTTTAATTATATTTTATTGTCATATTTATTTTATTTTATATTTATTAAAAAAAAAAAAAAAAAAAAAAAAAAAAAAAAAAAAAAAAAAAAAAAAAAAAAAAAAAAAAAAAAAAAATACGTTAAACTCACCAAAACTCGCGCTGATCTGAAATTTAATAATTAATAATTATAAATATGTCATTATTTGTATATAAAAATAAATATATAATGAACAAATTTAAGATTTAAAATAAATCCTCACAATAATATTAAAATATATACATAATATGAGTAAATCAAAAAAGCACTGCTGTCGCCCGTATCCATTAGCGAGGACACAGAGCTTATAAATAGATTAGATTTAAAAAAAAAAAAAAAACCTAACCTAACCTAACCTAACCTAACCTAACCTAACCTAACCTAACCTAACCTAACCTAACCTAACCTAACCTAACCTAACCTAACCTAACCTAACCTAACCTAACCTAACCTAACCTAACCTAACCTAACCTAACCTAACCTAACCTAACCTAACCTAACCTAACCTAACCTAACCTAACCTAACCTAACCTAACCTAACCTAACCTAACCTAACCTAACCTAACCTAACCTAACCTAACCTAACCTAACCTAACCTAACCTAACCTAACCTAACCTAACCTAACCTAACCTAACCTAACCTAACCTAACCTAACCTAACCTAACCTAACCTAACCTAACCTAACCTAACCTAACCTAACCTAACCTAACCTAACCTAACCTAACCTAACCTAACCTAACCTAACCTAACCTAACCTAACCTAACCTAACCTAACCTAACCTAACCTAACCTAACCTAACCTAACCTAACCTAACCTAACCTAACCTAACCTAACCTAACCTAACCTAACCTAACCTAACCTAACCTAACCTAACCTAACCTAACCTAACCTAACCTAACCTAACCTAACCTAACCTAACCTAACCTAACCTAACCTAACCTAACCTAACCTAACCTAACCTAACCTAACCTAACCTAACCTAACCTAACCTAACCTAACCTAACCTAACCTAACCTAACCTAACCTAACCTAACCTAACCTAACCTAACCTAACCTAACCTAACCTAACCTAACCTAACCTAACCTAACCTAACCTAACCTAACCTAACCTAACCTAACCTAACCTAACCTAACCTAACCTAACCTAACCTAACCTAACCTAACCTAACCTAACCTAACCTAACCTAACCTAACCTAACCTAACCTAACCTAACCTAACCTAACCTAACCTAACCTAACCTAACCTAACCTAACCTAACCTAACCTAACCTAACCTAACCTAACCTAACCTAACCTAACCTAACCTAACCTAACCTAACCTAACCTAACCTAACCTAACCTAACCTAACCTAACCTAACCTAACCTAACCTAACCTAACCCGAGACTTAAGGTGGACCTGCAGAATGTGCTGGTGGAAGACCAGACGCCTTTGATGCAATGCACAAGGTGTCTGGGATACGGACACGGCAAGCGCTTCTGCAGAGACACCGTGGACCTCTGCGGCCACTGCGGTGGCCCACATATGCGCAGCGAGTGCGAGGAGTGGCTGGCGAGGTCGCCACCCACGTGCAGAAACTGCGTCTTGGCTAAAAATACCAAAGTGGACCACGATGCCTTTAGCCAGCAGTGTCCAGTGCGTAAGCGGTGGGACATGCTGGCCAGAGCAGCAATAGCTTATTGCTAAGGTGGCCAAACGCTCAAACGGAACGGAACGGAAAAGGAACTCTGACCAAAACGGCAAAATCGCATATCTAAAGACAATAAAAACTACACACACAAATACATGGCACTACATTACACAAGCAAACTGGCATAAACTTCGTAAGAAATTGAGCCAGTTGCCAAATAAATATTACACAACCACAAGTACATACAAAATAGATAAGACAAAATTAAAACATACAATAATATACGACATACAGTTAACAATATACACTTTTAAAACAGCAAAAAACACCAGCCAAACACCATTGCCGTGGAGGTCAGATGAGTCTTCCGTAGTGGTACAAAAAGACCCGTACCAAGTGGAACTGGGAAGCCTTGGGTACCAGAAAGGAACTAGAGACTGCAACATAGGTACACATACAAGGGAAGTTGTAATTGGGGGCCGATTCGGCGCACTGGTATTATTGAGAAATAACGGGGCCGAAAAACGGCCCGCAGGTCAACCCCTTCGTAACTTATACAACCCACTCACTTGCAGGTCATTAAGTACCGGGTGTATCCCCTACATACACAACACACAAACAATTAATATAATATGTACATTAACGGTAAATAGTCAAGCTGAAAACACTTATAAAACATTGCAAAGCAATAGAAAAGAAGTAATAAAGAAAGTAGCAAAATAAAATATGTTAACTTAATATTTTGAATAATAATAGGTGTAACATATAAATATAATAAGAGGAGAAATTAATTTAAGTAAATAGTGTTTAATAGTAGTAATAAGTTCACAAACATATAAAACATGTAAAATAGGAGATAACATAGAGTAAGAAACTATATGAGTTGTGTAAATAGCGTAATAAATGTAATAAGAATATCGTAGGAAATATAAGT